>NC_141100.1:13891764-13919264 GCF_041138505.1 Cibotium barometz
TGGTAGATTCAATTGCCATAAACTCGTTTGGATGTCTTCTTAGAGTTGCAAAATATACCACCTCAAACCACTTGACATCCAATATATACATTTTTTTCAATTGTTATAATTGAACACACACACACACACACAATATATATATATACACCACAATATGTATATATGTACACACACACACACACACACACACACACACACACACACACATATGTGTGTGTGTGTGTGTGAATATTCGTGTGTGTGTGTGTGTGTGTGTGTGTGTGTATATATATATATATATATATATATATATATATATATATATATATATATATATATGGGTGGATGCATGGTAAGGTGGTACACTTTGGACCAGTAGAAATAGTGGTTTTTGGGTTGTGGTTTGCAACTTGGAAATGAACTTTGAATTGGAAAAAAATGAAAATATTTTGAAAACTAAGAAAAGAAAATGTACATACGATGGCGGGGGGGATAACTGAAAGTGGCAGGGTAATTATTATTATTTCTATGCATTGTCTATGTGCACTGTCTCATTTGAAAAACTCAGAGTTAGCATATCTCTTCTCTCTTCCTCTCCCCCACTGATAGCTGCTTGTTGAGAGCATGTTTGCATCTTTGGCGATGGCTAACTTGAAGGGAAGCAGTGCAAAGACTGAGGATGTGGAGAAAGCAGATGCTAGTAGAGCTTTCATGATGGGTGTGAAGTTAGAGAACTCTAGCACGATGATCATTCCACGATCGCCAAAGATTCTTCTACATGAGGATAGTATGCTGATTGTGATAAAAAGTTGTCCAGGGTGTGGCCTAGGGTTTGTTGAGATATCGAGCTCGTCTAGTGAGGCGGTGGACACCGATGACCCGCCTGGGGGATAGGCCCCACACTTACACCACTGGCATGGTTGGTGAGATCATGGGTGATATGCGGCCAGTGGGATGACAGGCTGTGTGACAGTTATTCTAGAGATTGGCACAGTTATAGCGCCAGCTCATTTAGTTGGGTTCACACTATAGAGAACCCTTGTATGTATTGTTTGAGTACCTTTCATATTATGTGTATTCTTATCTTGTATATGGTGTGTTGAGTGTTGAGTGAAGAAGAAGAAGATTTTCAGCCTCTCACCTTGTGTGTTCTCTATTAGGGTTTTGTGAGTGTGTGTGCTTTGCAAGAGCTCAAGCTCTCTTCCCCCCTGCATCTTTTCATGGTATCAGAGCCTGGTTCATGCTAAGGGCTGAGCTGCAAGCAAGAGAACCATAGGAAGTGGTACGAGGGTAAGAGCTTCAACTACTCTTCCCTATTTGTGTTGGTGACTACATCCTTGTCGGGAGCTCTACGGGAGGCACCGGTAAACGATCTCTGATTGAGGAGCTTTCTTCGCCGGAGTAAAGCTATAGGGCAACTATACTGTCCTCTGATTGAGGAGCTTTCTTCGCTGGAGTAAAGCTATAGGGCAACTATACTATTGGACAAAATTTTCTTGGCCGAAAATGCGTTTCAGGCGCGCTTGAACCTTCATTTTTCAGAAAGCAGGCGATTACGAGCACTGGGGTAAGTCATCGATTCTCTGCAGAACTCTGTTTTAAGAACTATAGGAAGACAGATTGGCTATGCAGACATTGTGTGTGCTGCAAGGAGGTTAATAGTTGCCATTGGGTGTATGTATGCACATTGAGGTCACTGGTTGTGACATTTGAGTCTACTACAGTACCACTGCATAAAATACAGCAGTTTGTGCAGGATAATCCAGAGTGCTGTTTCTGGTAAATTTGTGTGTCTGGCAAGATGTCAAATGATGGCATAACCCAGATTGTGGCTGAGAAGCTTGATAAGAACAACTTCCATGCTTGGAGGTTCAGGTTGACGAATTTCCTGATGGGAAAGGGCTATTGGGACTACATAGAAGGTGAGCATGAAGAGGCACTGGACATAAATACAACTGCTGCAGATGTGAAAGAGTTTAAAGACTGGAACCAAGGAGCCAGGAAAGTTATGTATTGGCTCTCCATTAGTATACAGGACACCATGATTGGGCACATTCAGGATGCCAAGTCCCCCAAGGAGGCGTGGGACACCTTGGTAAAGCTCTATGAAACAAATACCAAGGCACGTAAGATACATTTGAAGAATGAACTTCATACTGTGGAGAAAAAGAGCATGTCTGTGAATGACTATGCATTGAAGATAAAGGGTGTTGTGGAATCCCTTGCATCTATCTATTCAAACTCGGGAAAACATTCCCAACTTTACAGATTTGGTGTCTATGTTGATTATAGAAGAGAAGAGCTTAGGTGAAGACCAACAGTCTTCACAAAACAAAAACAATTCAGAGCAATAGGCCTTCTACACAAGTTCAAGAAGAGGAAGAGGTAGAGGAGGTCAAGGAGGTGGCCGAACAGGTAATCAGAATTATGGCCAGTAGTAGCAACAACAACAGTCCCAGAATACACAACAACAACATCAACAACACACAGGTGGAAGAGGCAAATTCAGAGGTAGGGGGAGTCAAAGAGGATGTGGAAATTGGCAAAGGAAATATAATGATACACGTGAATGCTTTTATTGTGGTAAGCGTGGACATGTACAGGTAGAATGTTATAAGAAGCAGGCTGACATGTTGATGGAGAGTCTAGTGGCTCATAGATGAGCCTTGATGAGGAGCTTGGGATCCCAGCTATAAGAACATCTGGTGTAAAGAAGGCTATGGAAGCCATGAATGCAAAGCTGCGAAGATTTGGGAGAGTGAAAAACCCTATGCAAAGGTTTACATATGATGGTTATGTGGCACATCACTATGTATATATGACAAAGGTTGTGCAGGTTGTAGAGCCCACTTGCATTGATGAGGCTATTGGAAATGTGTGTTGGGAGAAAGCTATGGATGAGGAGATGGATGCCCTATATGGAAATGAGACTTGGGATTTAGTGCAATTGCCTGAAGGCAAGAAAGCCATTGGATGCAAGTGGGTGTACAAAGTAAAACATAACAGTGATGGAAGCATAAACAGGTATAAGGCTAGGTTGGTAGCCAAAGGATATGCGAACATATGGCATTGATTATGAGGAAACTTTCAGCCCAATTGCCAAGATGGAAACAGTGAGAGTTGTGATAGCAGTGGCTGCATCAAAGCAATGGTCTTTACATCAGATGGATGTAAAGAATGCATTCTTGCATGGGGATTTGCAAGAAGAGGTGTATATGTTATAGCCACCTGGTTATGAGGATGTGAGTCACCCTGAGCATGTTTGCAGGTTGAAGAAAGCCTTGTATGGCTTAAAACAAGCACCAAGAGTATGGTCTGACAAGATTTCTGAATATCTTATCACTATTGGCTTTCATGTAGCCAATGCAGATTTCTCACTGTATGTGAGACATGGTGATAGAGGGGTTGTGCTTGTTGTCATCTATGTAGATGACTTGATCATTACGGGGGACCATGATGCAGAGATCTTTGATGTAAAGATCTTGCTTAGACAGAAGTTTGAGATGAAGGATCTGGGGGAGCTCAGATATTTCTTGGGCATTGAGGTGATTAGGTCACCACATGGTATTGGATTATTGCAGAGACAGTATGGCTTGGACATGTTGTCCAAGTATGGTATGATAGGCTGTAAGCCTATTTCCATGCCATCGGATCAAAATGGCAAGTTGAGTGCAGATTCAGGAGAGATTTTGGAGGATCCTACTATGTATAGGCGCATAGTAGGAAGTTTGATCTACATGACGATCACTAGACCAGATTTGAGCTATGCTGTTGGGTTGGTGACTCAGTTTATGCAGGTTCCACGAAAACCGCATTTGGATGCATTGAGACGCATACTGAGGTATGTGAGGTCTACTTTGCATTGTGGACTATTCTATGAGACTGGGACAGAGATATGTGTACATGGGTACACAGATGCTGATTGGGCTTGTAGTATCTCAGATAGGAGATCTACCAGTGGATTCATGTTTTCTTTGGGGAGTGCTGTTGTGACTTGGAGCAGCAAGAAGCAGCCTACGGTTGCTCTATCTAGTACAGAGGCCGAGTACAGAGGAGCTGCTATGGCAGCATGTGAGGTAGCTTGGTTAAGAAAGCTACTTGTTGCATATTTGGGTCTATCAGTGGTGGATAGACAAGTTGTCATTTTCTGTGACAACATTAGCAGTATACAGTTGGCGAGGAACCCATTTTTTCATGCTTGTACCAATCATATAGAGGTCCACTACCATTTTGTCAGAGAGAAGGTCTTGGTAGGAGACCTTGACCTTGTTTATGTCAGCACACAGGATCAGGTAGCTGACATCTTCACCAAAGCATTGGGTATAGAGAAGCTCCGCAGATTCAAGGCTTCGCTTGGTGTACATGAGATGGAGTTGAGCTCGAGGGGGAGTGTTGAGATATCGAGCTCGTCTAGTGAGGCGGTGGACACTGATGACCCAGGGGATAGGCCCCACACTTATACCACTGGCATGGTTGGTGAGATCATGGGTGATATGCAGCCAGTGGAATGACAGGCTGTGTGACAGCCATTCTAGAGACTGGCATAGTTATAGCGCCAGCTCATTTAGTTGGGTTCACACTATAGAGAACCCTTGTATGTATTGTTTGAGTACCTTTCATATTATGTGTACTCTTATCTTGTATATGGTGTGTTGAGTGTTGAGTGAAGAAGAAGAATATTTTCAGCCTCTCACCTTGTGTGTTCTCTATTAGGGTTTTGTGAGAGTGTGTGTGCTTGCAAGAGCTCAAGCTCTCTTCCCCCTGCATCTTTTCAGGGTTTGGAGCAGACCAGTCTGTTGTTGGTCTATTTATATTACCTTGTAAGCATGTGTACCATGCGTTTTGCTACTCTTATGTATGTGTCAAAGGCAAGTGCTTTGCAGTTGGTTGTAGCAAATGGTTGTACCCAAGCCATACTTGAAGAAGCAAAAAAATGGTGGTAAGGAAACTACTTGGTCATGCCATGCTTGAAAAGAAAGGTAGGAGCCTATACTCTTTAACTGGTTTTATTTGATTAGCACTGATGGGCATTTGTTAATACCACCTTTAAGCACTTGCTATATGCCAGCCCGTTTTAAACCGATTGAAACCCATTTGCAGTGCTTCCAAGCTATTATAGTGGGTGTTGATCTAATGATTGAAAACCTATTATTATGCTCCAAATATATAAACTGGTTGTCAGTGGACTCAAACCAATAGTCCAAAACCCTTTCAAGTGCTCCTTCTCTTATAAACTTGTCTTCAACCAATTGCCATTTGTCATCCTTTTAATCTATAAACTAGTTGTGTCAACAAGTTGGTAACTAGTTGCCATTTGTCATGCTCTCAATTTACTGGTAGTCGTGTGATTATAAACCCTTCCAACCCATAAACTGGTTTTAAAGGGCACATGTGTGGTGGAGTTTTAAATTTCCAAAAATTGAGATATTTCAATTCTCCTCTCTCCTAATTCAAGTCTAGTTCCAAAAAGTAAGCTAAACTGACCCAAAAATGGTCAAAATTTGACCAAACTGATCTGGAAAATTCTAGAATCAGTTTGCTTGGTTAGAAGCTCACTTTTTCCTATAAATAGAAGCCTCCCCCTTTGTTGAAGCTTAATAGTGTTTTATGCACTGTTACTCTACTCCTCCCAAGAGCCAAGAACTGTGAATTTCTTAATAATTCACTAGTTTTTGACCATTCCCTCTTCTAAAGATTTGGTGGCCACTCTTGTTGCAAACAAGAGTAGATCCCTCAAACCATCAAGCCAAAGGAAAGCTCCCAGAATTCATGTAAGTTAGAAATCTTATATTTTTCTTTACTCTTTCAATGGTTTTCTAATTTTTGTTTTGTTTGAAATGATAAATCGATGCTATGCCTTGTTGGAAAGGCTTTCCCCCTCCCTCATTCTTAAAATCAGCCCCCTTCTTTATCCTAGTTAAGTGATCTAATAGTTGGAATTAAACTTTTCATATTATTTCTTTTTTAAAAGTGAAATTTGATTAGTTTAGAGTGCTTACAACCATTTGGGGATAATTTTTAAGTAATTTTAAGATAGGAAAAATTTAAAAATGGTCAGCCATACAAAGGAGGTTATGGCGAACTCACAACCTATTATATGGTTATCAACCGGTTGGACACCTGTGGTAAAACACCCTTAGGGGTACCCCAACTTATAAACTCGGAATCCACCAGTTGGACAAATCATCAACCGGTTGCAAAGCTCTGTGTTGCAAATCACATGCTTTGCTCCCAACCTCAAAATTCATAGATGAATTACCATGTGTTGAAGCAATTTTTGTATGTCTTCTTCTCATCATTTGAAAGATGTGCTGCTACCAAATGAATTTCAAAATGTGTAGGCTATAATTCAGCACTGTCTTTTAGTAGGCAAGGAGGGGTAGAAGTAAGACATGAATATGTTGATCTGAGTGAGGTTGTGGAGCATAGGCTTCTCCTTCTTGCAGTGAAGGAAACCCTAGAGAAAATGTCTCATGTGGGAAGAACATGTGGTTGGAGTGTTTTTCAATCTCCATCATCATGCTTTCACATGATGAGACCACACGATTGATTCAATAAGTGTTATCATTGTTTGCTTGGAAGAAGGGGAGGGCGATGTCAACAAGGAACCAAAGAGCACCACTCTGAGAACTAAGTTGAGTGCAAGAGAGCTGTCACCTGTGAGGCATGATGGAAGAAGCTCTCCAAGTGGGTTGGCCTTGGATGACTTCTCTCTTCTGCTCTTGACATTTCTTCCCACATTCTTTCCTCTGCTTGCATGCTGGCCTCCTAATCTTGCCTCCGGGCCTCTAGCTCAACCTGTCTCCTGGATTCCACCCATTCATCCACCTCAATTGTGCACCTCTCAAATTTGTCAGATAGAAGCTTGGTGGGCTTGAACTTCCCTTTGGTATTGTTCTTCTTGGTGATGCCTACACTCTCCGGATCCCTTGCAAAACCTCTTGCCTATCTTATCTCTTCTTCTGCATGATCATGCACTGCCAAAATAATTCTTTGTATAACTTTTATCCTAAATTGTTTAACATGAAATTGAGTATATTTGTGCAAATTAAGTTCCTGTACACAAAGGAAATTTCTTTGTTAAAAACCTCATAGAGCTCTACGTTAGGTGATGGAGATGTAGATTATAAATATCACTTACATCAGGGATATCAAAACTTTTTTCTAGCAAAAGAAATGTGTTAAGGCATGTCCTCCATAGACATTTATTATCGTATGGCTGGACTGGCACCTTTATTCTTTGATGTCTCATGGTCTAAATAAGATTAGGCTCCAATAATAGGTGTTCCACAACTAATGCAAACTTTCGAGCACATCTGAAAGGTCGACACAACAAGCATTAGTTTATCCTACTTTAATAGATCTATCTAAATGATTATGGAATAGGGAAATGTCAATATAGGGACTCACTCTCTAATACGACCATGATATCCGGACACAGAGTTTGCAAAGTAACATGTATTTTGTTCAATGTCATAAAGAAGTGTAAGGTTCCCCCCTTACAAAATAGGGGAAACACTTAAGATAGTCTACTAAGTCTTAGCTTGGAGAAAATTTCCTACTTCTCGGCACCTTGACCATGTAAAGATTCAAGGATACGATTTGTAGGTAAGACCTAGTTCTATCCCGCAGGGGGAGCGTGGTCTTCTGAAAATCAAATCACCCATAGGGTAATTGATCATAATTTGGGCAACTACTAATCTTGATTCCTAGAGACAATGCTTTTTTCTTCATCCATGCAAGGCACAGCCACTGGCCTAGTCTCCTAGA
Source organism: Cibotium barometz (assembly GCF_041138505.1). Classification (NCBI taxonomy): domain Eukaryota; kingdom Viridiplantae; phylum Streptophyta; class Polypodiopsida; order Cyatheales; family Cibotiaceae; genus Cibotium; species Cibotium barometz. The sequence goes on from NC_141100.1 coordinate 13,899,514, forward strand.
ATACAGTTGCCCGAGAACCTATTTATCTAGCGTAGGGCTTTCACTTAATCTGTTGGAAAGCTACCCAACTAATTGGGTCCACTCGCCTGTAGGATGGTGCCGTCGGGGCATTCCATCCTCCGACTTTCCACCCTACTCACACGTCAATTTGTTTTCTAATTAATCCTACCACATTGTTTGACAACATAAAAAAACATGTACCTTAATTAAGGCCCTTTTCACAAGGTTCACTAAAACAGCCTTTTTCCACATAATATAATAATGCCAAAGACAAGATTTATAAAAAATGTTTATACATGAATCAATTCCATACAAGCCAAACTGGCTCTCTTATTCTTTTTCTTTATATTGCTATTGATCTAGAATTCGGCCTCCAGCCTCTACATGCTAGGCAAAAACCTACGGGACCATACACCTCATTGTTGTCGGTAGTCGGCGAGGACTCAAATCGGCATGTCGCTCCCTTAGGCTCCATCGCTCGATCCTCCCCGCCTCTTAGAGAGATGTCTACGCACTAGGGTGGGCACCACATTAGCCTAGGCTCTCAGAACTAGACAGCATCACAATCACTTGCCCCAATTGGTGAACCTCATTCTCCCAATGGTATGAGGGATACCATGGGTCGATCCTCCGAGCTTTGCTAACGATGCCGCCTGGCTACATAAACACGAAAATGGAGTTAGCATCAAAGCCAGGAGAAAAACAAATACCTGTACTCTTTCTCTTAAAAATATAAGTTTCAATACAACCATCAATTACAAAATGCAACATCACTTCAAATAGCTTCATAGAATTTCTAACATTTTTCAATGGAAAAGATACGCATCTTCTTTCTTTATTTATTGATATTAATTACAAATAATAATTTAAACCTCCTTTTAAAAGATACTCAAGCTAACCTGGCCACTGCTCCCTTGTGGAGTTTGCAACGGGAGGGTTGGAGCCGCATTAGGAGCATCTTTTCCAATCTCATTGTTGCGTGCTTCTCTCGAGGTGATATTTTGGCATTTTTGGGATGGGGCCATCTTGAACACGACCTTGTAGTGCTTAATGCTACGATCATAATGCTTCAGTCGGATCTTGATTCTGAGATCGTTTGCTCAATCTATGGGCCAAAAACTACAGCATACGGACCTTCTCAAGGTAGAAAACCTCTTGCTAAAGTACACGCAAATAGGGGGGGATTTGTGAGAAAGGGAAGGGCAAAAACATTTTGCTGAACGGTGAGGGCTGCTGTAAGTCTCTTTACACGGGGGGTGGGGGGTGGTTAAGGACACCCTCTCCTCTCACACAAGGGTGGGCTGGGCTTATCTGAGAGTTGGTGGATTAGGGGGTGCTGAGAGGAAGGCAGCAAGAGACGGCTACAAGTATAACATGCAGGCGTAGAAGGACGGTACGGGCTAGCGGTACGATCGTAAGTAGGTTATACTTTACGCAAAAATGCGTGCTGGCCATGGAGTAACCTGGGGGTTTATATAGTTGTAGGGTACGGGTGTGGGCACTAATTTAAACAAAGTACGGTTGAAAGGACAGTGTACCATCAAAGTGTGCCGATCAGTGGTCTACATGGGCCTGGGGAAAGGTACGGTGGAGGTGCACAGGCAAAGGTGTGGTACGCATGTACCCTTTTGGTCAGAGACAACATGGGTGTCCATGTGGCGGTACGTGTGGACCATACAGTTAGCCTTTGGTCCTTACGCGGCCATTGTACGGGTGCCCCTGGTGAGTGTGTATGATCCTTTTTGGGATGGGGTCCCCAAATTTGCGGCATCGGTCTCGATTTGGGTGAATTTTTTTTTTTTAGGTAAAAATGTTTGGGATATTCCCCTGGTTGTTGGGGTGCAGATTGTTCGTCAATCGGACGCCCGATTGTGCATTTATTAAGGTTTAAAGGCCGTCATTTTTTAACTTAAAATAACTAAAATTCGCGTATAAGCTTGATTCGGTGTCTGTTTTGGATGATGTAAAATACTATATTAAGGTAAAATTACAGGCAAATTCCACATTTGGACTCGAAATTTGAAGATTCTAAGTAAAAATGGCTTGTTTAATAAAATCATTGATTTTTACACCATAAAAACTCATAAATTCATCTATTACATGGACATTTCTTTATTAATGAAGATGGGCATGTTACATCCTTCCCCCCTTAAAGAAATCGAGATGTCCTTATCTCGATTCATGAATTGGGGATAATCCTTTAAGAGTGTAGCTTCATCTTCCCAGAAAGTTGCATCCTCTTCAGGAGGGTAATCCTTCCACTGTACTAGATGTAATCCTTCCACTATACTAGATGTTCTACAAGAGTTCTATTTCGGAGTTGGATTTCTCTAGAATCTATGATCCTACTGGGCTGTAATTCAAGGACAGCTTGATTAGGGATTACAACTTGTTCATCATCATTAAGAATATGATCGAGACTGGGTACATAAGGTTTTAAACAAACTTACATAACAAACTTACATGAAATACATTGTGGATTTTGAGCACTTTTTCCTAGACACTTGATAACTGTATATTTCCCAAGTGACAGAGAACTTCGTTTGGGTCGCACTCATAGAAGAACTTTGTCTCCTTCCTTAAAGATTTGCACATCTCTTGGTGTTAGCATAATGCTTTTGCCAATCTTGAGCAGCTTTAATATCCTTTTGGATTGCCTTGGTCTGTTCTTCAATCTCTTCGAGCATTTTCCTAGATGCCTCAACTCTTATGGTCGGATCACATAAATTTAGAGGAGATAAGCATTCTTGTCCATAGAGTGCTTTGAATGGTGACATTCCTATGCTCTGATGATAAGATGTATTGTAGGCAAATTCTACTAGAGGAAGGTATTGAATCCATCTTCTTGTTCACGTCCACAATATGCTCTGAGAATGTCTTCAATTACATGATTGACTCTCTGAGTTTGGCCATCAGTCTCTTTAGATGATAAGCTGGGCTAAAGCAAAGTTGAGCACCCAAGGCTTGAAATAAGGACTACCAGAACTTTTGAAGCGAAGTCAGAATCCCGGTCACTTACTATCCTCTTTGGGACACCATGAAGTTTGAAGACTTCCTTGATGAACAGTCAAGCAACATCAGAAGCTTTGAAGGTCTTCCTTGTTGCTAGTATAAGATGAACTACTTTGGTAAAGTAAGTCCACTACTACCAGAATGGAGTCATATCCTCCTTGTACAGTGGGGAGACTTGTGACAAAATCCATACTAATGCACTCCCACTTCATTTGGGGAATATCCAAGGGTTGAAGTTTCCCAGGCATCTTGACCCTTTCAGCTTTGATCCTTTGGCATGAGAGATTGCTTCAAATACCAAAGGACATCATTTTTCAAGCTTGCCCAATGAAAGCTCCTCCTTATTATGGCATTAATGTTTTTGCATAGCTTGGGTGCCCTGCAATAGGACTATCTTGAGCTTGAGGATTAGTTTCTTTAAAGCAAGATCCCTAGGGATACATAACCTATGATTGGAGTAGAGGTTTCCTTCATGAGTGGAGTATCCCCCTTGATTATATTCTTCTTTTTCTTTGAATTTTCCCCTTCTTCTAATAACTTCACCATCCTTTGACATCCTTTGACAATATGGGTCATGAGATGAGACTTCTTTCACCTTGACCAGTATGGGATCATTTGGCATCGAAATTGCACTTGAGAAAGATTTGTGGCTAAGTGCATCTACTACCACATTATCTTTCCCAGGGTAGAATTTGATGTCAAAGTCATATTCTTGTAGAATTTCAATCCATCTTCTTTACCGCATGTTGAGGTTAGGTTGGGTGAAGATCCACTTCAGACTTTTGTGGTCAGTTACAAGTTGGAATTTTCCCCCCAAGAGATAATGTCTCCATAGTTTGAGGCAATGGACAACTGCTAAGAGCTCCAAATCATGGGTGGCATGATTTGCATCATATTGCTTCAACTTGCAGGGAAAGTATAAGCATCTGGTCTTCCTTCTTGGCCTAGGACAACACCAAGTGCTAGACTACTGGCATTAGTAACCACTTCAAACTCCTTGGTGAAATCAGGAAGTTTTAGGACTGGGGCAGAAGTAATAATGGCCTTAAGCTGATCAAAACTGTTTTGATGGATTGACAGCCACACTATTTTGTAATCCTTCTTAAGAAGATCCGTCAAGGGTGTAGCTACCAGGGCATAATATTTGATAAAATCCTGTACCATCCTATGATCCCTAAAAACTCACGAGCTTCACAAATTGATTTAGGGGGTGGCCACTCCAATATATCTTTGACCTTGGCAGGATCTACTGAGATGCCATCTTTGGAGATGATGAACCCAAGATACTGAATTTGATGAGTAAAGAAGGTACATTTGCTCTTCTTATTGGCATAGAGTTTATGTCTACACAGCAATTGCATAACCCTACGCACATGCTCCTCATGCTCTTCCATTGACTTGGAGTAGACTAAGATGTCATAAAAAAAGACAAGCACAAATTCATCCAAGTAAGGATGGAATATATCTTGCATTAGGCAGTTGAAGGTTGCAGGAGCATTGGTTAACCCGAATGACATTACAGTAAACTCATAGTGGCCATAATGGGTATTGAAGGCTATCTTGGGTATATTTGCTTCCTTGACTCTAATTTGATAGTAACCAGACTTTAAATCTATTTTTGAGAAAACTTTGGCCCCATGGAGCCTGTCAAGAAGCTCATCGCCGAATTTGAGGAATAGGATACTTTTTCTTGACAGTGACTTGATTTAGCCCTTGATAGTCTATGTAGAGGCGAAGAGTGCCGTCCTTCTTCTTTTGGAAAAGAATAGGTGCCCCCCAAGGAGAGCTACTGGGGTGTACAAATTCTTGCTCAATGAGTTACGAAAGTTGCCCCTTAAGTTCAATGGCTTCAGGGAGGGACATTTTATAGGGCATTTTTGAGATGGGTTGAGCTCCAAGGATCACCTCGATTTCATGATCGACTTCTCACGAGGAGGCAGTAGCCATGTAAGCTCGTCTTCGGGAAAGATGTTAGAGAATTCTTGGAGCCAAGAGGGTTCTGTCTCCTTACTAGGTTCAATGGCTTTGTTGAGCTTGACTAGGGAAAACTTGCTGACCCTTATGTGCTCCCTTGAGAAGATGTTTTGCCTTGACTATGCTAGATTTAGGTTTACATGTTTTCCCCTAAATGGATACTACTTGGCCATGCTCATTTTCAAAAGTGATTCTCCCTTGGTTGTTATAGTGAATGCTAGCTTTGTTTGCAATTAACCAGCCCACCCCATGGATTCCATCATAAATTCCTAATAGCAAGACTCTAAAGTGGCCATGAGTTTGCTCATTACCCAACTCAAAATCAAGGTTTCCTACAGAGTGGCAAGATACTACTTCTTTCCCACTGGCTAACTCTAAAATCAAATTCTTCTAGATGTTTTTTGACCCAAGTTTAATTTTTGCAAACACCTAGGAGAAAGAAATGAATGGGTACTACCACAATCAATCAAAAGCTGGGATGGCTTACCGTGATATAAGTGGCTGGGGTTTGGATTACACCAAATTGTTGATTCGAACCTTGGTGTTCTACCGTCGCATGTACGGTGGCGCGCTCTTCTTTAGCCATTTCCCAAGGTTGGTTCTACACTTATAGTACATGCGGTTCTAGCAACTGCTCCTTGATGGCCTTTGCCACGTCCACGGCCTCTTGCACCTTGGTGGATAGGGGTTCCACGGCTTTGATTTCCTCTGCCACCTTGGGGAAATGATGTTGCCAGCTTGGGATAGTTGGCCCTAAAGTGTCCTGGCTCATTGCATTGAAAACACAAAGGGCCTTCTATGGAAGAAGCAGCATACGAGCGGGGGACAAAAGAGTTGCTTTGCTGCCTTCTGTTGTAGTAGGGGAAATTCTATTGGGGTTTCTTGTAGGGCTGGTCTTTAGGGTTTGCCTCAGGTAAGATATCTTTTGAGGCTTAGCTTTGTGAGTCCTCATTTCTTTCACAAGGGGCTTTGCTCGTATGAGAGCATCTTGTAACATGCTTGGCCTCATTGCTTTGCGGCGGGAATCTAACGGTTCATTTAACCCTTGGCAGAAATGAGCCAATTACTGGGAAGTAGTCATAGCTGGGGCATACTTCCAAAGAGTGATAAATTTGGAATAGTAGTCCTCAAGAGTTAAGCTGCACTTCCTGAGACTAAAAAACTCATTCATCTTTATGGATTCATGGGATGGGGGAAGATATCTTTCCTTCACGGCCTTGTTGATGTCTTCCCGTGTTTGAGAATGCTCCGTGACTCCCTTGTCTCACAGCACCACTGTTTGAGAATGCTCCGTGACTCCCTTGTCTCACAGCACCACTGTTTCCACCAGAGTTTAGCATCTCCGATGAGGCGGAACCGTGCAAGCATAGACTGATTTGCTGCTCCAATACCAGCAGCAAAGAGAAATAATCGTCCATTGCTTCAATCCAGACTTCAGCATCCTTCTCAATCTTTGAACCTTCTCCCCTAAAGGAGGGAGGTTGCATTTGCTTGAGCAAGAGCTTCTTCTCCTAGATATCTGTTGAAATATACAAGTGAATAGGGTGTGTGTGGGAACAAGCTCTTGGATAGAGGCTGTAAAAGAGGAGATGTAATTGTGAAAGAACCTGTGAAAAGGTTAGAAGAATCTATTGGGAGAGAATAATGGGTAGCATGAGGGAATTTAGGAGTGTGGAGATATTTTGGGAGATATTCAGGGAAAAGAGAAGAGGTGGAGAGAATCAGGCAAAAGGTGGAGATATTCTGGGAGTGAATTATGGAGAAATCAATGGGATTTGATGCTTGATGTAAACTCTATAAATTGAGGCATAGCCCTAATGAGAATTTGCTGGTTTTTGAGTATCCATGCGTACATTAATCTATTTGCTAATTATTCACTAATTACGTCTTAATCATTTACTAATCACTTTGTTAATGACGTTGATTCTAGTGTTTGATCCACCATAGCTCATCATTTTGCTCAAATTTCAACATGGTATCAGAGCCATGCCTAGAATCAATTAGGTTTATGAGCCCATTAGTTAATTAATTAGGATTAGTAGATAATTAGCAAAAAAATCAAATTTTAGTGAGTTTTTCACCTTCCCCTTCACCCCCAGCCAGTGGAGGATCTCTAGCACCTTGCACACTCACAATTAGGGCACAAGCTTCTAGCATATCATAGCTAACCTCCTTGGCTTCAAGCCCATTAAGAAAACCCAGCAAACTGCCAACAAAACGGACGAAGGAGAATTTGACGTTTTTTCCAGCGCGTTTTTTCTGAAGGGAACTTCAGATCTCTCCTTGCTCAAATCAAATCCTTCTAATTCCTCTTAGCCCAAGGGGTAATCAAGCATGCTCTATAAGCTGGTGAAGACAAAATTCAGTTTCATCAAGTCTACATTGAGATCCAAGCTCTTCATCAAATTTGCAGGTGACTTTGGTAAAACAGAGATTAAGCTTTCAATATTTGGTCAAATCTTGTGTTTCTTGGCTTAATCCTCTACTAGACTCATTGCTATTGATGCCTTTAAAAGCATTTGAGCTCATTTGAAGTGAAAGGCACCAGATCTGGACTCCCCGCATACTCTGTTTTTTGCACACAAAACAGAGCATTAATTTGCTAATCAATGATTAATCAGTGCTAATCACTGTACTTTGGTTCAATTGAGGGTTCAAATTAACCATTAGGTATCTGATACAGATCCCTATAACTTCAGATTTCAAATCGGAGTTGGTTTGATACTCCAACCATCCCGTACAAATTGGTTACCCTCAATTTAATGTAATTTCTGGTGATTTTATGCTGATAAAATTATTGTAATCATCTATTAAACACCAGATTGAGTTGTAAAAGGGTAGACACTGCCCTTGAATCTTGAAATTGGATCAAGAGGTAAGACCCCCTTCACATCACCATGAGTTCAGCACAGGAAATAGCCAAATTTAATGGGGAACATTTTTATACATGGTAGACAAAAACCATGTATTTGCTGATGAGGAAAAATCTATGGGGATTAGTTGAAGGGAGAGATGAATGCCCAGAGAGAGGAGAAAATGAGTGGAAGAGCAGGAATGAAAAAGCATTGGGACTTATTGCACTCAGTTTAAATGATGAAATCATTCATCATATCACAGGGATACAGTGGGCAAAAGATGCATGGAATGAACTTAATAAATTATTTGGTACACAAGCAAAAAATTCCAAGATAAATCTGTTAATGCAATTCTACAAATTGGACATGAAGGAAAGTGAACCTTTAATCACACACTTGAACAAATATAAAAGCATTAAGCAGCTATTGGCAAAAAGGTAGAAGATGATGAAGCATTAGCTGTACTTCTGAAGAGTGTGGACAAAGGAGATTATGAAAACATTGTAGCAACACTAAAGAATGTACCTGAATTGAAGATACATGAGATAGAAGCAGCTCTACTAGAGCAAGAGAGCAGAGGCAAAGAGAAGAAAGGGCTCGACTCAACAGCAGGAGAGGAAAAAGCATTCTTCACCCGAGGAGGATTCTCTCGAGGATGAGGAAGAGGCAGAGTAGGAGGGAGGACCTTCACTTGCCACAAATGTGGAAAGCCAGGACACATGGTGAGAGACTGCTACAGCAAACCCAGTGTGAAGAAGGAACGACATCGGCAAACTTCATGGAGGCTCCAAGGGAAGTGGAGTCGGATCATCTTTTCTGAGAGAGAGAGAGAGAGAGAGAGAGAGAGAGAGAGAGAGAGAGAGAGAGAGAGAGAGAGAGAGAGACCCCACAACCCAATGTAACCTGCCCCAACAAAGTAAAACCACCTCTGAGCCACCGATGATGTAGGCCACGTGGTAGATGTATGTGTGAGCACTTTAGTCAAGGTCGCGGGCACTTATAGTAGCCTTGGACACATTGAGAGAGAGAGTGTCAAGGACTATGGAGTTTAGGGACTTGAGGCATTGGTCGCGGGCTATCAAGTAAGAGGGAAACTTGATACAGGGTCCAGGTGTGCTAGGATTATTCACTTGAGGGGAGGTGTTGAAATATACAAGTGAATAGGGTGTGTGTGGGAACAAGCTCTTGGATAGAGGCTGTAAAAGAGGAGATGTAATTGTGAAAGAACCTGTGAAAAGGTTAGAAGAATCTACTGGGAGAGAATAATGGGTAGCATGAGGGAATTTAGGAGTGTGGAGATATTCTGGGAGATATTCAGGGAAAAGAGAAGAGGTGGAGAGAATCAGGCAAAAGGTGGAGATATTCTGGGAGTGAATCATGGAGAAATCAATGGGATTTGATGCTTGATGTAAACTCTATAAATTGAGGCATAGCCCTAATGAGAATTTGCTGGTTTTTGAGTATCCATGCGTACATTAATCTATTTGCTAATTATTCACTAATTACGTCTTAATCATTTACTAATCACTTTATTAATGATGTTGATTCTAGTGTTTGATCCACCATAGCTCATCATTTTGCTCAAATTTCAACAATATCGGTGTAAACCGCATTGGGAAGTTGAGGCTGATCGTCCTGGCCATCATTGTAAGATTTTTTTAATTTAAAGATTACAAGACTCATACTTTACACAACGCTTAAGCTTTTTTTTTTTTAAAGTAAAAACATGGAAATCATTTATTTCCTAAATATTTACAAGGACAAGTTTTATTACAAAGATCTGAGACTAATATAATTAGTCTTTTATTCATCATGAAGGGCAATTCCTAAGCTCGACTATGACATAAGGGTAGAGCAGTCCACATAGGTGAAGTATGGGGGTTCCGTTGTAGTTTCTAAGACTCGAAAAACTAATGGTAAGGGTGGTAGACTCTGGATTGGGGTAGGTCCCAATACGGCTACTTTGTCTCAGTGGTGGCAGGTAAGACTTGCATCACTCGGTCATACACCTAGCGATCCTGTGGTATGAGAATCCCATCTATAGTCACAAAGGTGTCGGGCCTAAGAGTACCCACACGAACCAAAATAAATGAGGTGTCGGCGGGCCTGGGAGTACCCACGAACCAAAATAAATGAGGTGTCGGGCCTGGGAGTACCCACGAACCAAAATAAATGGACCATCTTCAACTTTTCAATCCAACGAATCTGCTTTAGGTCGGTGGTAAGGTTCCCAACTCCATCTGCTTGGATGAAGAAATATCTCAGCCCGCGACTCCAGAAATATTTACTCCATCCTCTTTCGATATACAAGAGAAATGGGGGAGGGACATCTTCTCTAGTATCTGCACCATGGTGTCACGAAACTTGAAATTTGAGGAGTGACTAGCGGTCTCTAAGATGCACTGTGGAAAACGAGAAACTTTGAGTAGGCATCTTCCTCTTCCTACAATCATTGAAACATCAATTCAACTTGATTTTAGTAAGGTTTTTTTTATTAATTAGCATTATGCTAGGTAAGACATACATTGCAAAATAGTCCTTAAATGGCAAGTCCTAGGAGCTAAGATCGGCTCTGATACCAATTGTAAGGTTACCCCCCTTCCAATATAGGGGAAACACTTAAGATAGTCTACTAAGTCTTAGCTTGGAGAAAATTTCCTACTCGTTGACACCTTGACCATGTAAAGATTCAAGGATACGATTTGTAGGTAAGACCTAGTCTTCTAAAAATCAAATCACCCATAGGGTAATTGATCATAATTTGGGCAAGTACTAATCTTGATTCCTAGAGAACACTTTTTTCCTCATCTATGCAAGGCACAACCACCACTGGCCTAATCTCCTAGAATAGAGTTGCCCGAGAACGTATTTATCTAGCATAGGGCTTTCACTTAATCTGTTGGAAAGCTACCCGACTAATCGGATCCACCCATCCTTCGTAGGATGGTGCCGTCGGGGAATTCCATCCTCTGACTTTCCAGCGTCAATTTATTTTCTAATTAATCCTACCACATTGTTTGACAACATAAATAAACATGTTCCTTAATTAAGGCCCTTTTCACAAGGTTCGCTAAAATAGCCTTTTTCCACACAGTACAATAATGCCAAAGACAAGATTTATAAAAAAAGTTTATACATGAATCAATTCCATAAAAAAAGTTTATACATGAATCAATTCTATACAAGCCAAACCGGCTCTCTTATTCTTTTCCTTTTTACTGTCGATGATCTAGAATTTGGCCTTCCAGCCTCTACATGATGGGCAAAAACCTACGGAACCATACACCTCATCGTCGATAGTTGGTGAGGACTCAAACCGCCCTGTTGCCCCCTCAGGCTCCGTCGCTCAATCCTCCCGCCTCTCAGAGGGATGTCTATGCACTAGGGTGGGCTTATTCACTGCACTAGCCTGGGCTCTCAAAACTAGATAGCATCACAACCACTTGCCCCAATTAGTGAACCTCATTCTCCCAATGGTATGAGGGATCCTCCGGGCTTTGCTAACGACGTCGCCTCGCTACACAAACATGAAAACGAAGTTAGCGTCAAAGCCAGGAGAAAAACAAGTACCTGTACTCTTTCTCTTAAAAATAGCAGTCTCAATACAAATGATTAATTACAAAATGCAACATCACTTCAAATAGCTTCATAGAATTTCTAACATTTTTCAATGAAAAAGATACGCATCTTCTTTCTTTTGATATATTGATATTAATAACAAATAATAATTTAAACCTCCTTTTAAAATATACTCAAGCTAACCTGGCCACACTGCTCCCTTGTGGAGCTTGCAACGGGAGGATTGGAGCCGCATTAGGAGCATCTTCTCCAATTTCATGGTTGCATGCTTCTCTCGAGGTGATATTTTGGTGTTTTTGGGACGGGGCCATCTCGAACACCCTCTTGTAGTGCTCAATGCTACGATCGTAGTGCTTCAGTTGAATCTCGATTCCGAGATCGTTTGCTCACTCTGTGGGCCAAAAACTGCAGCATGCGAACCTTCTCTAAGGTAGAAAACAGCGTGCAGATGGGCGACGGCGCGAAACAAAGGGGGCTTCCAACAAATTATTAAAGGGACGATGCTGGACTGCTATCGGCACAAGTGACGGACGTGCTGTTGACTGCAACTGGCTAGGTGCCAGATGGAACGGTGACTGACTGGGCACCGGACGGAATGGCGATTGATTGGGCATCAAACAAAATGACAACTGAGTGCTGCCGGCACGATGACGGACGATGAAAACGTCGGACGGAATGGGCTCAATATTTTTTGATTTTCTGTCGATTGCCACATCAGCCAACAAGTGTGGCGCCCACTGTGGTGACAACTCCATTGAGGGGCTGGGCGGTGGTGGAGCTCTCGGCACTAGCACCACCCAAAGTGGAGGTGCAAATGAGCGGAGGATGGCCTAAGGGGTGAATTTTTTTTTTCGACAAAAATGTTTGGGATATTCCCTTGGTTGTTGGGGTGCAAACTGTTCATCAATCGGGTGCCCGATCGTGCATTTATTAGGGTTTAAAGGCCGTCATTTTTTAACTTAAAATAACTAAAATTTGTGTATAACCTTGATCCGATGTCTGTTTTGGATGCTGTAAAATACTATATTAAGATAAAATTGCATGCAGATTACATGGACATTTCTTTATTAATGAAGATGGGCATGTTACATCCTTCCCCCCTTAAAGAAATCGAGATGTCCTTATCTCGTCTCATGAACTGGGGATAATCCTTTAAGAGTGTAGCTTCATCTTTCCAAGTTGCATCCTCTTCAGGAGGGTAATCCTTCCACTGTACTAGATGTACTAGATGTAACTCTTCCACTACTGTACTAGATGTAATCCTTCCACTATACTAGATGTTCTACAAGAGTTCTATTTTGGAGTTGGATTTCTCTAGAATCTACGATCCTACTGGGCTGTAATTCAAGGACTCCTTGATTAGGGATTACAACTTGTTCATCATCAAGAATATGATCGAGACTGGGTACATAAGGTTTTAACAAACTTACATGAAATACATTGTGGATTTTGATATGGATTGGGAGCTGGAGTTTATAAGCACTTTTTCCTAGACACTTGTTGATAACTGTATAGGGACCACAATACCTAGGGATGAGCTTCTTATATTTCCCAAGTGATAGAGAACTTCGTTTGGGTTGCACTAGAAGAACTTTGTCTCCTTCCTTGAAGATCCTCAGATCTCTTGGTGTCAGCATAATGCTTTTACCGATCTTGAGCAGCTTTAATATCCTTTTGGATTGCCTTGGTCTATTCCTCCATCTCTTAGAGCATTTTCCTAAATGCCTCAACTCTTATGGTTGGATCACATAAATTTAGAGGAGATAAGCATTCTTGTCCATAGAGTGCTTTGAATGGTGACATTTCTATGCTCTGATGATAAGATGTATTGTAGGAAAATTCTACAAGAGGAAGGTATTGAATCCATCTTCTTGGTTCACGTCGACAATATGCTCTGATAATGTCTTCAATTACATGATTGACTCTCTCAGTCTGGCCATCAATCTCTGGATGATAAGCTGTGCTAAAGCAAAGTTCAGTGCCAAGGCTTGATATAAGAACTGCCAGAACTTTGAAGTGAAGTTAGAATCCCGGTCACTTACTATCCTCTTTGGGAGACCATGAAGTTTGAAGACTTCCTTGATGAACAATCAAGCAACATCAGAAGCCTTGAAGGTCTTCTTTGAGAGGCGGTGGTATAAGATGAGCTACTTTGGTAAGTAAGTCCACTACTACCAGAATGGAGTCATATCCTCCTTGTACAGTGGGGAGACTTGTGACAAAATCCATACTAATGTACTCCCACTTTATTTGGGGAATATCCAAGGGTTGAAGTTTCCCAGGCATCTTGACCCTTTCAGCTTTGATCCTTTGGCATGAGAGACATTGCTTCAAACACCGAAGGACATCATTTTTCAAGCCTGCCCAATGAAAGCTCCTCCTTATTATGGCATTTAATGTTTTTGCATAGCCTGGGTGCCCTGCAATGGGACTATCATGAGCTTGAGGATTAGTTTCTTTAAAGCAGGATCCTTAGGGATACATAACCTATGATTGAAGTAGAGGTTTCCTTCATGAGTGGAGTATCCCTTGATTATATTCTTCTCTTTCTCTGAATTTCCCCCTTCTTCTAATAACTTCACCATCCTTTGATAATATGGGTCATGAGATGAGACTTCTTTCGCCTTGACCAGTATGGGATCATTTGGCATCAAAATTGCACTTAAGAAAGATTTGCGGGCTAAGTGCATCTGCTACCACATTATCTTTCCTAGGGTAAAATTTGATGTCAAAGTCATATTCTTGTAGAATTTGAATCCATCTTCTTTGCCGCATGTTGAGGTTAGGCTAGGTGAAGATCCACTTCAGACTTTTGTGGTCAGTTTTACAAGTTGGAATTTCCCCCCCAAGAGATAATGTCTCCATAATTTGAGGCAATGGACAACTGCTAAGAGCTCCAAATCATGGGTGGCATAATTTGCTTCATATTGCTTCAGCTTGTAGGAAGTATAACCAATTGGTCTTCCTTCTTGGCTTAGGACAACACCAAGTGCTAGACTACTGGCATCAGTAAATAACCACTTCAAACTCCTTGGTGAAATTAGGAAGTTTCAGGACTGGGGCAGAAGTAATAATGGCCTTAAGCTGATCAAAACTGTTTTGATGGATTGGCAGCCACACTATTTTGTAATCCTTTCTTCAAGGGTGCTGCTACCAGGGCATAATCTTTGATAAAAATCTTGTACCATCCTCTGATTCCTAAAAACTCACGAACTTCACGAACTGATTTAGGGGTGGCCACTCTAGTATATCTTTGACCTTGGCAGGATCTACTGAGATGCCATCTTCGGAGACGATGAACCCAAGATACTGAATGTGATGAATAAAGAAGGTACATTTACTCTACTTGGCATAGAGTTTATGTCTACGCAGCAATTGCAGAACCCTATCCACATGCTCCTCATGCTCTTCCATTAACTTGGAGTAGACTAAGATGTCATAGAAAAAGACAAGCACAAATTCATCCAAGTAAGGGCGGAATATATCTTGCATTAGGCGGTTGAAGGTTGCAAGAACATTGGTTAATCCGAATGACATTATAGTAAACTCATAGTGGCCATAACGGGTATTGAAGGCTGTCTTGGGTATATCTGCTTCCTTGACTTTGATTTGATAGTAACCAAACCTCAAATCTATTTTTGAGAAAACTTTGGCCCCATGGAGCCTGTCAAGAAGCTGGTCGAATGTGAGAAATAGGATACTTATTCTTGACAGTGACTTGATTTAGCCCTCGATAGTCTATGCAGAGGCGAAGAGTGCCGTCCTTCTTCTTTTGGAAAAGAACAGGTGCCCCCCAAGGAGAGCTACTGCGGCGTACAAATCCTTGCTTAATGAGTTGGGAAAGTTGCCCCTTAAGTTCAATGGCTTCAGGGAGGGACATTTTATAGGGCGTTTTTTAGATGGGTTGAGCTCCAGGGATCACCTCGATTTCATGATCAACTTCTCGAGGAGGCGGTAACTCTATAAGCCCGTTTAGGAAAGATGTCAAAGAATTCTTGGAGCCAAGAGGGTTCTATCTCCTTACTAGGTTCAATGGCTTTGTTGAGCTTGACTAGGGAAAACTTGCTGACCCTTACGTGCTCCCTTGAGAAGATGTTTTGCCTTGACTACCCTAGATTTAGGTTTACATGTTTTCCCCTCAACGGATACTACTTGGCCATGCTCATTTTCAAAAGTGATACTCCTTGGTTACAATGAATGCTAGCTTTGTTTGCAATTAACCAGTCCATCCCAAGGATTCCATCATAAATTCCTAATGGCAGGACTCTAAAGTGGCCATGAGTTTGCTCATTACCCAACTTGAAATCAAGGTTTCCTACAAAGTGGCAAGATACTACTTCTTTCCCACTGGCTAACTCTACAATCATTCTTCTAGCTGTTTTTGGACCCAAGTTTAATTTTTGCAAACAACTAGGAGAAAGAAATGAATGGGTACTGCCACAATCAATCAAAAGCTAGGATGGCTTACCATGATAAGTGGCTGGGGTTTGGATTACACCAAATTATTGATTCGGAGCTTGGTGTTCTATCGTCGCATGGATGGTGGCGCGCTCTTCTTCAGCCATTTCCCGAGGTCGGTTCTTCACTTATAGTACATGCGGTTCTAGCAACTGCTCCTCTACGGCCTTTGCCACGTCCACCGTCTCTTGCACCTTGGTGGATAGGCGTTCCACGGCCTTGATTTCTTCTACCACCTTGCGGAAATGATGTTGCCAGCTTGGGACAGTTGGCCCTAAAGTGTCCTAGCTCATTGCATTCAAAACACAAGGGGCTTTGTCAATCCTCATTTCTTTCACAAGGGGCTTTGCTCGTATGAGAGTATCCTATAACGTGCTTGGCCTCATTGCTTTGAGGCAAGAATCTAAGGGTTCATTTAACCCTTAGTAGAAATGAGCCACTTGCTGGGAAGTAGTCATAGATGGGGCATACTTCCGAAGAGTGATAAATTTGGAATAGGAGTTTTCAAGAGATAAGCTGCACTGCCTGGACGAAAAAACTCATTTATCTTTATGGATTCATGGGATGGGGGAAGATATCTTTCCTTCATGGCCTGCTTGATGTATTCCCATGTTTGAGAATGCTCGGTGACTCCCTTGTCTCACGGCACCATTGTTTCCACTAGAGTTTAGCATCTCTAGTGAGGCGAAACCGTGCAAGCATAGACTGCTTTGCTGCTCCAATACTACCGGCAGTAGAGAAATAAGCATCCATCGCTTCAATCGAGACTTCAGCATCCTTCTCAATCTTTGAACCTTCTCCCCCTAAAGGAGGGAGGCTGCATTTGCTTGAGCAGGAGCTTCTTCTCCTGGATATTGGTGTAAAGCGCATTGGGAAGTGGAGGCTGATCGTCTTGGCCATCATTGTAAGATTTTTTTAATTTAAAGATTGCAAGATTCATACTTTGCACAATGCTTAAACTTTTTTTTTAAAAGTAAAAATATGGAAATCATTTATTTTCCAAATATTTACAAGGACAAGTTTTGAGACTAATATAATTAGTCTTTTATTCATCACGAAGGGAAATTCCTAAGCTCGATTATGACATAAGGGTAGAGCGGTCCACATAGGTGAAGTATGGGGGTTCCGTTGTAGTTTCTAAGACTCAAAAAACTGATGTAAGGGTGGTAAACTTTGGATTGGGGTAGGTCCCAACACGGCTATTCCGTCGGTAGGTAAGACCTGCATCACTCGGTCATATAACTAGCGATCCTGTGGTATGCGAATCCCATCTATAGTCATAGAGGTGTCGGGCATGGGAGTACCCACGAACCAAAATAAATGGACCATCTTCAACTTTTCAATCCAATGAATCCGCTTTAGGTCGGTGGTAAGGTTCCCAACTCAATCCGCTTGGATGAAGAAATATCTCAGCCTGCGACTACAGAAATCTCTACCCCAACCTCTTTCGATATACGAGAGAAATGGGGGAGGGACATCTTCTCTAGTATCTGCACCATGGTGTCATGGTACTCGAAATTTGAGGAGTGACTAGTGGTCTTGAAGATGCACTGGAAAACTAAAAACTTCGAGTAGGCATGTTCCTCTTTCTACAATCATTGAAACATCAATTCAACTTGTTTTTAGTAAGGTGTTTTTATTAATTAGCATTATGTTCATACATTGCAAAATAGTCCTTAAATGGCAAGTCCTAGGAGAGCTAAGATTGGCTCTGATACCAATTGTAAGGTGTTTTTATTAATTAGCATTATGTTCATACATTATAAAATAGTCCTTAAATGGCAAGTCCTAGGAGAGCTAAGATTGGCTCTGATACCAATTGTAAGGTTCCCCCCTTCCAAAATAGAGGAAATACTTAAGATAGTCTACTATGTATTAGCTTGGAGAAAATTTCCTACCTTGACCATGTAAAGATTCAAGGATATGATTTGTAGGTGTAGGTAAGACCTAGTCCTATCCCGCGCAAGGGGAGCGTGGTATTCTTAAAATCAAATCACCAATAGGGTAATTGATCATAATTTGGGCAACTACTAATCTTGATTCCTAGAGACAACGCTTTTTTCCTCATCCATATGCAAGGCACAACCGTTGGCCTAATCTCCTAGAATAAAGTTGCCCGAGAACCTATTTATGTAGCGTAGGGCTTTCACTCAATCTATTGGAAAGTTACCCGGCTAATCGAGTCCACCCGTTGGCCTAATCTCCTAGAATAGAGTAGCTCAAGAACCTATTTATGTAGCGTAGGGCTTTCACTCAATCTATTGGAAAGCTACCCGACTAATCGAGTCCACCCGTTGGCCTAATCTCCTAGAATAGAGTTGCTCAAGAACCTATTTATGTAGCATAGGGCTTTCACTCAATCTATTGGAAAGCTACCCGACTAATCGAGTCCACCCGACCGTTCGTAGGATGGTGCCGTCAGGGCATTCCATCCTCTCACTTTCCACCCTACTCATGTGTCAATTTGTTTTCTAATTAATCCTACCACACTGTTTGACATAAATAAACATGTTCCTTAATTAAGGCCCTTTTCACAAGGTTCGCTAAAATAGCCTTTTTCCACACAGTACAATAATGCCAAAGATAAGATTTATAAAAAAAGTTTGTACATGAATCAATTCCATACAAGCCAAACCAGCTCTCTTATTCTTTTCCTTTATACTGCCGATGATCTAGAATTCGGCCTTCTAGCCTCTACACATGCTGGGCAAAAACCTACGGGACCATACACCTCATCGTCGATAGTTGGCGAGGACTCAAACTGGCCTGTTGCTCCCTTAGGCTCCGTCGCTCAATTCTCTTGCCTCTCAGAGGGATGTCTATGCACTAGGGTGGGCTTGTTCACCGCACTAGCCAGGGCTCTCAGAACTAGACAGCATCACAATCACTTGCCCCAATTGGCGAACCTCATTCTCCCAATGGTATGAGGGATACCATGGGTCGATCCCGGGCTTTGGGCTTTGCTAATGACGCCCCCTGGCTACACAAGCATAGAAACTGAGTTAGCATCATTGAAGCCAAGAGAAAAATAAATACCTATACTCTTTCTCTTAAAAATAGCAATTTCAATACAAAACATTAATTACAAAATAAACATCACTTCAAATAACTTCATAGAATTTCTAACATTTTTCAATGGAAAAGATATGCATCTTCTTTCTTGATTTATTGATATTAATAACAAATAATAATTTGAAACTCCTTTTAAAAGATAACCAAGCTAACCTGGTCACTGCTCCCTTGTGGAGCTTGAATGGGAGGGTTGGAGCCGCATTACGAGCATCTTCCCCAATCTCATTGTTGCGTGCTTCTCTCGAGGTGATATTTTGGCGTTTCTGGGATGGGGTCATCTTGAACACCACCTTGTAGTGCTTGATGCTACGATCGTAATGCTTCAGTCGGATCTTAATTTTGAGATCATTTGCTCACTCTATGGGTAAACTGCAGTGTGTGGACCTTCTCTAAGGTAGAAAACATCTTGCTACTAAAGTCCACACAAATAGAGGGGGGGGAGGGGAGGAGGAAAGAGTTAAGTACTCCTTCGCCTCACAAAGGTGGGCTGACTGAAAGGTGGGCTTATATGTATATGTATATGTATATGCATATATACATATACATATACATATACATACATACATACATACATACATACACACACACACATATACATACATACATACATACATACACACATACATACATACATACATACACACATATACATACATACATACATATACATACATACATACATACATACATACACACACACACATATACATACATACATACACACACACACACATATACACACACACACACACACACACACATACATACATACATACATATGCATGTATATATATGTATGTA